>NC_069505.1:243597170-243619670 GCF_027579735.1 Bombina bombina | reverse complement strand
CTTCTCCAATCCTTCTTGGAGAAAAGATAATATCCTAGGAATCCTGACCTTACTCCATGAGTAACCTTTGGATTCACACCAATGAAGATATCTACACCATATCTTATGATAGATTTGGATGGTTGAAAGGACCCTGAAGTAGAAGGTCCTGCCTCAGCGGCAGAGTCCATGGTGGAAGGGATGACATGTCCACCAGATCTGCATACCAAGTCCTGCGTGGCCACGCAGGTGCTATCAAAATCACCGAAGCTCTCTCCTGCTTGATCTTGACAATCAGACGAGGGAGCAGAGGAAACGGTGGAAACACATAAGCCAGGTTGAAGGACCAAGGCGCTGCTAGAGCATCTATCAGCGCTGCCTTGGGATCCCTGGATCTGGATCCGTAACAAGGAAGCTTGGCGTTCTGACGAGACGCCATGAGATCCAGTTCTGGTTTGCCCCAAAGTTGAATCAACTGTGCAAATACCTCCGGATGGAGTTCCCACTCCCCCGGATGAAAAGTCTGCCGACTTAGAAAATCCGCCTCCCAGTTCTCTACTCCTGGGATATGGATAGCTGATAGGTGGCAAGAGTGAACCTCTGCCCATAGAATTATTTTTGAAACCTCCAACATTGCTAGGGAACTCCTTGTTCCCCCTTGATGGTTGTTGTAGGCTACAGTCGTGATATTGTCCGACTGAAATCTGATGAACCTGACCGCAGCAAGCTGAGGCCAAGCCTGAAGAGCATTGAATATCGCTCTTAGTTCTAGAATGTTTATCGGAAGGAGTGCCTCCTCCTAAATCCACGAGCCCTGAGCCTTCAGGGAGTTCCAGACTGCACCCCAGCCCAGAAGGCTGGTATCTGTCGTTACTATTGTCCAATCTGGCCTGCGGAAGCTCATACCCTTGGACAGATGGACCCGAGATAGCCACCAGAGAAGAGAATCCCTGGTCTCTTGATCCAGATTTAGTAGAGGGGACAAATCTGTGTAATCCCCATTCCACTGACTGTCTAAGATGTAGGCGGGCAAACGGCACTATATCCATTGCCGCTACCATTAAGCCGATTACTTCCATACACTGAGCCACTGAAGGGCGAGAAGTAGAATAAAGAACACGGCAGGAATTTAGAAGTTTTGACAACCTGGCCTCTGTCAGGAAAATCTTCATTTCTACAGAATCTATCAGAGTTCCTAGGAAGGAAACTCTTGTGAGAGGGGATAGAGAATTCTTTTCTTCATTCACTTTCCACCCATGAGACCTCAGGAATGCCAGAACAATGTCCGTATGGGACCTGGCGATTTGAAAATTCGACGCCTGTATCAGAATGTCGTCTAGGTAAGGAGCAACTGCTATACCCCGCGGCCTTAGAACCGTTAGGAGTGACCCTAGAACCTTCGTAAAGATTCTTGGTGCCGTAGCTAACCCAAAGGGAAGAGCTACAAACTGGTAATGCCTGTCTAGGAAGGCGAACCTGAGAAACCGATGATGATCTCTGTGTATCGGAATGTGAAGATAAGCATCCTTTAAGTCCACGGTAGTCATATATTGACCCTCCTGGATCATAGGTAGGATGGTTCGAATAGTCTCCATCTTGAAGGATGGGACCCTGAGAAATTTGTTTAGGATCTTGAGATCTAACATTGGTCTGAAGGTTCCCTCTTTCTTGGGAACTACAAACAGATTTGAATAGAAGCCTTGCCCCTGTTCCGCCTTTGGAACTAGGTGGATCCCTCCCATAACTAGGAGGTCTTGAACACAATGTAAGAATGCCTCTCTCTTTATCTGGTTTGCAGATAATTGTGAGAGATGAAATCTCCCTTTTGGGGAAGAAGTTTTGAAGTCCAGAAGATATCCCTGGGACAGAATTTCTAACGCCCAGGGATCCTGGACATCTCTTGCCCAAGCCTGGGCGAAGAGAGAAAGTCTGCCCCCTACTAGATCCGTTTCCGCATCGGGGGCTGATCCTTCATGCTGTCTTAGAGGCAGCAGCAGGTTTTTTTGGCCTGCTTTCCTTTGTTCCAAGTCTGGTTAGATCTCCAGACCGGCTTGGACTGGGCAAAATTTCCCTCTTGTTTTGTATTAGAGGAAGTTGAAGCTGCGCCACTCTTGAAGTTTCGAAAGGAACAAAAATTAGTCTGTTTGGTCCTTAATTTGTTGGACCTATCCTGAGGAAGGGCGTGACCTTTTCCTCCAGTAATATCAGAAATGATCTCCTTCAGTCCAGGACCGAATAGGGTCTGCCCCTTGAAGGGAATGTTGAGAAGCTTAGACTTACGTTAGTAACGTCAGCTGACCAGGATTTAAGCCATAGCGCCCTACGCGCCTGAATAGCAAAACCTGAGTTTTTAGCCGTTAGTTTGGTTAAATGAACAACGGCGTCAGAAACAAATGAATTGGCTAGCCTAAGAGCTTTAAGCTTGTCAAGGATATCATCCAACGGGGTTTCTACCTGTAGAGCCTCTTCTAGAGACTCAAACCAGAAAGCCGCAGCAGCAGTGACTGGGGCAATGCATGCAAGAGGCTGGAGAATAAAACCTTGTTGAATAAAAATTTTCTTAAGGTAACCCTCTAATTTTTTGTCCATTGGGTCTAGAAAAGCACAACTGTCCTCAACCGGGATAGTTGTACGCTTCGCTAGGGTAGAGACTGCTCCCTCCACCTTAGGGACCGTCTGCCACAAGTCCCGTGTAGAGGCATCTATAGGGAACATTTTTTTAAAAACAGGAGGGGGAGAGAACGGTACACCTGGTCTATCCCATTCCTTAGTAATAATTTCTGAAAACCTCTTAGGGATTGGAAAAACATCAGTGTAAATAGGCACTGCATAGTATTTATCCAACTTACACAATTTCTCTGGGACTACAATGGCGTCACAGTCATCCAGAGTTGCTAAAACCTCCCTGAGCAACACGCGGAGGTGTTCAAGCTTAAATTTAAATGTAGACATATCAGAATCAGGTTGAAGTGTCTTCCCTGAATCAGAAAAATCACCCACAGATAGAAGCTCTCCTGCTTCGGCTTCTGCACATTGTGAGGGTATATCATACATAGCTACTAAAGCGTCAGAGAGCTCTGTATTTGTTCTAGCCCCAGAGCTGTCTCGCTTTCCTTGTAACCCTGGCAGTTTGGACAATACCTCTGTAAGAGTATGATTCATAACTGCCGCCATGTTTTGTAAAGTAAACGCAATGGGAGCACTAGATGTACTTGGTGTCCCATGAGCGGGAGTTATAGGTTCTGACACGTGGGGAGAGTTAGTCGGCATAACTTCCCCCTTGTCAATTTCCTCTGGTGATAAATCTTTTAAAGCCAGAATATGGTCTTTAAAATTTATAGTAATATCAGTGCATTTGGTACACATTCTAAGAGGGGGTTCCACAATGGCTTCTAAACATAATGAACAAGGAGTTTCCTCTATGTCAGACATGTTTGACAGACTAGTAATGAGACCAGCAAGCTTGGAAAACACTTTAATAAATGTGAAAAAGCAGAATATAAAAAAACAGTACTGTGCCTTTAAGGGAAAAAAACAATCACATAAACTGCAAATACAGGGGAAAAAAGCAGTAAATTCTATGAAATTTTTACAGTGTGTATAATAGACTAAAATAGCATTGCACCCACTTGCAAATGGATGATTAACCCCTCAGGCTCAAAAACTAATTAGAAAAACGGTAAAACCGTTATAAACAGTCACAAGCAAACTGCCACAGCTCTACTGTGGCTCCTACCTGCCCATAAAACGACTTTTGTAGGCACAAAAACCCTTTACAGAGGTCCTATATGTCAGGGGACTCCTTCAGGGAAGCTGGATGTCTCAGACTGTAAAAACAACTGCGCAATTAGAGCGCGAAAATAGGCCCCTCCCACCATGCACTCACAGTGAAAGGGCCATAAATAACTATTCCTAGGAGAAATCTAGTCAGCCATGTGGAAAACTAGGCCCCAAATAAAGATTTATCACCCTCCGTAAAAAACGTTTTTTATATATCATGCAAACGTTTTACATACTAAGTAATAAGAGCAAGTAACATGAATATTACCCTTTACTGCAAGCATGATCCCAGTAGTTTGTTAAATCACTGTAATCAGGCTTACCTTAAATATATCAGGCACTGTCAGCATTTTCTAGACCTTATCTCTCTAGAAAAAAATATACTGAACATACCTCAGGCAGATAATTCTGCAGGCCATTCCACCAGCTGAAGTTTTCCCATACTCTTCAGTTATGTGTGAGAACAGCAGTGGACCTTAGTTCCAACTTGCTAAGATCATCAAAAACCTCAGGCAGAACTCTTCTTCTAATTTCTGCCTGAGGTAAAAACAGTACAACGCCGGTACCATTTAAAAATAACAAACTTTTGATTGAAGATAAACTACACTAAATCACAACATATCTCTTGATACTTCCTTTCTTGTCGAGAGCTGCAAGAGAATGACTGGGAGTGGCAGTTAGGGGAGGAGCTATATAGACAGCTCTGATGTGGGTGTCCTCTTGCAGCTTCCTGTTGGGAAGGAGAATATCCCACAAGTAATGGATGAATCCGTGGACTGGATACACCTTACAAGAGAAATGTATTTCTTACCTGGGGTTTAGTCTCTTTTTTCAAATTGACTGTCTTTTAAATTTGCGGGCAGAATTAGGCTCGCAAGGGCGCAAAATGCCAAAGTTTATTGCGTCATTCTTGGCGCAAGATTTTTTTGGCGCAAAGTTACGTTCGTTGACGCAAATTCGTCATTTCCGGCGTCTTAGTTGACGCTGAGTCTTTCACAAGGTTTCCGGACATAATTGGCAGCAAAAAATATTTTTCTGTTTGTGTGCGTCATACTTGGCGCCAAATATTTTCATTATTTAAGATGCATTTACATGCAGAAAATGTATCCATCAGTAGTAGTTAATTACCTGTTGCTGTTCCCTCAACATCTAATGCACAAGATATACCTGTAAATGTAAAATAATTTATTTCTGATTCTATTCAGAAGGCTTTGTCTGCCATTCCGCCTTCTAATAAACATAAAAGGTCTTTAAAAACTTCTCATAAAGTTGATGAAATTTGAAATGACCGACAACATACTGAATTATCCTGCTCTGATGAGGATCTATCTGGTTCAGAAGATCTTACCTCAGATATCGACACTGACAAATCTTCTTATTTATTTCAAATAGAGTATATTCGTTCTTTGTTAAAAGAAGTGTTGATTACATTGGATATGAAGGAAACTAGTTCTCTTGATATTTAAACTTGTAAACCTTTAAATTCTGTTTATAAACCTCCTGTGGTTAATCCAGAGGTTTTTCCAGTTCCTGATGCTATTTCTGATATAATTTCTAAGGAATGGAATAGGCCTGGTACTTCTTTTATTCCTTCTTCAAGGTTTAAAAAATGGTATCCTTTGCCAGCAGTTACTTTAGAGTTTTGGGAAAAGATCCCCAAAGTTGATGGGGTTATCTCTACTCTTGCTAAACGTTTTACTATTCCTACAGAAAATAGTACTTCTTTTAAAGATCCTTTAGATAGGAAACTTGAATCTTATCTAAGGAAAGCCTATTTATATTCAGGTCATCTTCTCAGGCCTGCAATTTCTTTGGCTGATGTGGCAGCTGCTTCAACTTTTTGGTTGGAGACTTTAGCGCCACAAGTATTGGATCCTGAATTGTCTAGCATTGTTAACTTGATTCAACATGCTAATAATTTTATTCGTGATGCCATTTTTGATATCATCAAAATTGATGTTAAGTCTATGTATTTAGCTATTTTAGCTAGAAGAGCTTTGTGGCTTAAAGGGCCACTAAACCCAAAATCTTTCTTTCATGATTCAGATAGAACATACAAATTTAAACAACATTACAATTTACTTCTATTATTTATTTTGCTCCATTTTTTAGATATCCTTATTTGAAGAAAAATCAATGAATATGGGTGAGCCAATCACATGAGGCTTCTATGTGCAGCAACCAATCAGCAGCTACTGAGCATATCTAGATATGCTTTTCAGCAATGAATTTCAAGAGAATAAAGCAAATTAGATAATAGAAGTAAATTAGAAATTTGTTTAAAAATGCATTCTCTTTCTAAATCATGAAAGAAAAAATGTGGGTATCATGGCCCTTTAAATCTTGGAATACTGACATGACTTCTAAGTCCAGATTGCTATCTCTTTCTTTCCAAGGTAATAAGTTATTTGGTTCTCAGTTGGATTCAATAATTTCAACTGTCACTGGGGGGGAAGGGTGATTTTTTTTGCCTCAGGATAAAAGACCTAAGGGTAAATCTAAAGCTTCTAACCGTTTTCGTTCCTTTCGACAAAATAAGGAACAGAAACCTAATCCTTCCCCCAAGGAATCAGTTTCCAATTGCAAGCCTTCCTCAAATTGGAATAAATCCAAGCCATTTAAGAGATCAAAGCCAGCCCCCAAGTCCGCATGAAGGTGCGGCCCTCATTCCAGCTCAGCTGGTAGGGGGCAGATTAAGATTTTTCAAAGATGTTTGGACCAATTCGGTTCAAAATCAATGGATTCAGAGTATTGTCTCTAAGGGGTACAGAATAGGATTCAGAGTAAGACCGCCTGTGAGAAGATTTTTTCACTCACAAATTCCAGCAAACCCAGTAAAGGCTCAGGCTTTCCTGAAGTGTGTTTCAGACCTGGAGTTATCAGGGGTAATCATGCCAGTTCCGTTTCAGGAACAGGGTCTGGGGTTTTATTCAAATCTATTCATTGTTCCAAAGAAAGAAAATTAATTCAGACCAGTTCTGGATCTAAAAATTTTTAATCGTTATGTAAGAGTACCAACTTTTAAAATGGTGACTATAAGGACTATTCTGCCTTTTGTTCAGCAAGGGCATTATATGTCTACAATAGACTTACAGGATGCATATCTTCATATTCCGATTCATCCAGATCATTATCAGTTTCTGAGATTCTCTTTTCTAGACGAGCATTACCAATTTGTCGCTCTTCCTTTTGGCCTAGCGACAGCTCCAAGAAACTTTTCAAAAGTTCTCGGTGCCCTTCTCTCTGTAATCAGCGAACAGGGTATTGCAGTGTTTCCTTATTTGGATGATATCTTGGTACTAGCTCAGTCTTTACATTCTGCAGAATCTCACACGAATCAACTAGTGTTGTTTCTTCAAAGACATGGTTGGAGGATCAATTTACCAAAACGTTCCTTGATTCTTCAGACAAGGGTCACCTTTTAAGGTTTCCAGATAGATACAGTGTCCATGACTCTGTCTCTAACAGACAAGAGACAATTATTCCCTTTAGTAGCTATGTGCATGGAAGTTTTAGGTCTCATGACTGCAGCATTGGACGCGATCCCCTTTGCTCGTTTTCATATGAGACCTCTCCAGCTTTGTATGCTGAATCAATGGTGCAGGGTTTATACAAGGATATCACAATTAATATCCTTAAATCCCAATGTTCGACTATCTCTGACTTGGTGGTTAGATCACCATCGTATAGTTCTAGGAGCCTCTTTGGTTCGTCCAACCTGGACTGTGATCACAACAGATGCAAGTCTTTCGGGTTGGGGAGCTGTTTGGGGATCTCTGACAGCACAAGGGGTTTGGAAATCTCAAGAGGCGAGATTACCAATCAATATTTTGGAACTCTGTGCAATTTTCAGGGCTCTTCAGGCTTGGCCTCTGTTGAAGAGAGAACCGTTCATTTGCTTTTAGACAGACAATATCACAGCTGTGGCATATGTCAATCATCAAAGTGGGACTCACAGTCCCCTAGCTATGAAAGAAGTATCTTGACTACTTTCTTGGGCGGAATCCAGCTCTTGTCTAATTTCTGCGGTACATATCCCAGGTGTAGTCAATTGGGAAGCAGATTATCTTAGCCATCAGTCTTTACATCCGGGGGAGTGGTCCCTCCATCGAGATGTGTTTTCTCAGATTGTTCAGATGTGGGGTCTTTCAGAAATAGATCTGATGGCTTCTCATCTAAACAAGAAACTTCCCAGGTACCTGTCCAGGTCCAGGGATCTTCAGGCGGAAGAAGTGGATGCGATAACACTTCCTTGGTGCTACCAACCTGCTTATATTTTCCCGCCTCTGGTTCTTCTTCCAAGAGTGATCTCCAAAATCATCATGGAACAGTCGTTTGTATTGCTGGTAGCTGCAGCATGGCCTCACAGGTTTTGGTATGCGGATCTTATTCGGATGTCCAGTTGCCAACCTTGGCCTCTTCCATTAAGGCCGGACCTTCTGTCTCAAGGTTCGTTTTTCCATCAGGATCTCAAATCATTAAAGTGAAGGTAAACTTTGGTGAATGAAAGCCCGTTTTTTAAAAATACTATTAAAAACAGGGGCACATTCATTCATCAAAGTTTACAAATCAGCCATTTTGATTAAAAACATACCTTTTTTTCTTTTCACAGCTACAGCAGCTTCCAACTCCTGGAAATCCTCTCTTCACATGTCAGCAATGACTAATCAGGCTTCCTCCAATCACAGCTTTCCCCCCAGGGTGGTTATTGCCCGAGGCCATGCTGTGATTGGAGGAAGCCGGATTACTCATTGCTGATGTGTGAAGAGAGGATTTCCAGGAGGGGGAAACTGCTCTGGCTGTGAAAAGAAAAAAAAGGTACGTTTTTAATCAAAACGGCTGATTTGTAAACTTTGATGAATGAAAGTGCCCCTGCTTTTAATAGTATTTTTAAAAAACGTCTTTCATTCATCAAAGTTTACCTTCACTTTAAATTTGAAGGTATGGAAATTGAACGCCTATTGCTTAGTCATAGAGGTTTCTCTGACTCAGTGATTAATACTATGTTACAGGCTCGTAAATCTGTTTCTAGGAAGATTTATTATCGAGTTTGGAAGACTTATATTTCATGGTGTTCTTTTCATAAATTCTCTTGGCATTCTTTCAGATTTCCTAGAATTTTACAGTTTTTTCAGGATGGTTTGGATAAGGGTTTGTCTGCAAGTTCCTTGAAGGGACAAATCTCTGCTCTTTCTGTCTTATTTCACAGAAAGTGTTGTTCCTTTTGGCCATCTCTTCTGCTAGAAGAGTTTCTGAATTATCTGCTCTTTCTTATGAATCTCCTTTTCTGATTTTTCATCAGGTTAAGGCGGTTTTGCGGACTTCATTTAAATTCTTACCTAAGGTTGTGAATTCTAACAACATTAATAGAGAAATTGTTGTCCCTTCCTTGTGTCCTAATTCTAAGAATTCTTTGGAGAAATCCTTACATTCTTTGGATGTGGTAAGAGCATTGAAATATGTTGAAGCTACTAAAGATTACAGTAAGACTTCTAGTCTATTTGTTATCTTTTCTGGTTCTAGGAAAGGTCAGAATGCTTCTGCTGTTTCCTTGGCTTTGTGGTTAAAGCTTTTGATTCATTCAGCTTATTTGGAGTCGGGTCAAGCCCTGCCTCAGAGAATTACAGCTCATTCTACTAGATCAGTCTCCACTTTGTGGGCTTTTAAGAATGAAGCTTCAGTTGATCAGATTTGCAAAGCAGCAACCTGGTCTTCTTTGCATACATTTACTAAATTTTACCGTTTTGATGTATTAGCTTCTTCAGAAGCAGTTTTTGGTAGAAAAGTTCTTCAGGCAGCTGTTTCAGTTTGATTCTTCTGCTTATGTTTTAAGTTTTTTCTTTTCATTTCATGAGAATTAACTTATATTTTGGGTTGTGGATTCTTTTTTTCAGTGAAAAATGGCTGTTTTTATTTTTATCCCTCCCTCTTTAGTGACTCTTGCATGGGGTTCCACATCTTGGGTATTGCTATCCCATACGTCACTAGCTCATGGACTCTTCCCAATTACATGAAAGAAAACATAATTTATGTAAGAACTTACCTGATAAATTAATTTCTTTTATATTCGCAAGAGTCCATGAGGCCCACCCTTTTTTGTGGTGGTTATGTTTTTTGTATAAAGCACAATTATTTCCAAATTCCTTTGTTGATGCTTTTTACTCCTTTCTTTATCACCCCACTTCTTGGCTATTCGTTAAACTGAATTGTGGGTGTGTATTTATAGGCATTTTGTGGTTTGGGAAACTTTGCCCCTTCTGGTAGGATTGTATATCCCCTACGCCACTAGCTCATGGACTCTTGCCAATATGAAAGAAATGAATTTATCAGGTAAGTTCTTACATAAATTATGTTATATATTAGGGCTGTGCAATTAATTGCATGATGTGAATATTCTCATTATGACGATATGCCATGCCTGAACCGCATGAAGATGCAATTTTTTTTATTAAAAAAAAAAAAAAAAAAAAAAAAAGGAAATTTATGCTTACCTGATAAATTTATTTCTTTTACGATATGACGAGTCCACGGATTTCATCCTTACTTATGGGATATTGCCTCCTGGTCAGCAGGAGGAGGCAAAGAGCTCCACAGCAGAGCTGCATAAATAGCTCCTCCCTCCCTTCCCTCCCAACCCAGTCATTCAACCGAAGTTAGGAAGAGAAAGGAAAAGCCAAGGAGAAGAGGTGACTGAAGTTTAACAAAAACAAAAACCTGTCTAGGAAAACGACAGGGAGGGCCGTGGACTTGTCATATCGTAAAAGAAATAAATTTATCAGGTAAGCATAAATTTCCTTTTCTTTTACAAGATATGACGAGTCCACAGATTTCATCCTTACTTATGGGATACAATACCAAAGCTATAGGACACGGATGAAAGGGAGGGACAAGACAGGAACCTAAACGGAAGGCACCACTGCTTGAAGAACCTTTCTCATAAAAATAGCCTCAGAAGAAGCAAAAGTATCAAATTTGTAAAATTTGGAAAAAGTGTGAAGAGACGATCAAGTTGCAGCCTTGCAAATCTGTTCAACAGAAGCATAATTTTTAAATGCCCATGAGGAAGCCACAGCCCTGGTGGAATGAGCTGTAATTCTTTCAGGAGGCTGCTGTCCAGCAGTCTCATATGCAACACGGATGATACTCTTCAGCCAAAAAGAAAGAGAGGTCGCCGTAGCTTTCTGACCCCTACGTTTCCCAGCAAAAACAACAAATAATGAAGATGTTTGACGAAAATCCTTAGTCGCCTGCAAGTAGAACTTCAAGGCACGGACCACGTCCAAATTATGTAACAGACGCTCCTTCTTAGAAGAAGGGTTAGGACACAAGGAAGGAACAACGATTTCCTGATTAATATTCTTGTTAGAAACAACCTTAGGAAGAAAACCAGGTTTGGTACGTAACACCACATTATCAGAATGGAAAATAAGATAAGGAGAATCACATTGTAAAGCCGAAAGCTCAGAAACTCTGCGAGCAGAAGAAATAGCAACCAAAAATAAAACTTTCCAAGATAATAACTTAATATCTATGGAATGCATGGGTTCAAACGGAACCCCTTGAAGAACATTAAGAACTAAATTCAAACTCCAAGGAGGAGCAATTGGTCTAAACACAGGCCAGATTCTAGTCAGGGCCTTACAAAAAGATTGAACATCTGGAACATCTGCCAGACGCTTGTGTAACAAAACAGACAAAGCAGAAATCTGTCCCTTTAAGGAACTTACTGACAACCCTTTCTCCAATCCTTCTTGGAGAAAAGATAAAATCCTGGGAATCCTAACCCTACTCCATGAGTAGCCCTTGGATTCGCACCAATAAATATATTTACGCCATATCTTATGGTAAATCTTTCTAGTAACAGGCTTGCGTGCCTGAATCAAGGTATCAATGACCGCATCAGAGAACTCCCGCTTAGATAAAATCAAGCGTTCAATCTCCAAGCAGTCAGCTGCAGAGAAATTAGATTCGGATGATGGAAGGGTCCCTGAATGAGAAGGTCCTGCCTCAATGGAAGCTTCCACGGCGTCAGAGAGGACATGTCCACCAGATCGGCATACCAAGTCCTGCAAGGCCACGCAGGAGCGATTAGAATCACCGAAGCTCTCTTCTTTTTGATCCGTGCAATCACCCGGGGAAGGAGAGCAAACGATGGAAACACATAAGCTAGGTAAACGACCAAGGCACTGCCAAAACATCTATCAGTTCGGCCCAAGGATCCCTGGACCTGGATCCGTATCTCGGGAGCTTGGCATTCTGACGAGACGCCATCAGATCCAATTCCGGTCTGCCCCACCTGAGAATCAGGGTGGCAAAAACCTCCGGATGGAGTTCCCATTCCCCCGGATGAAATGTCTGTCTGCTCAAAAAATCCGCCTCCTAGTTGTTCACTCCTGGGATGTAGATTGCTGACAGATAACAAGAGTGAGCCTCTGCCCACAGAATTATCTTGGATACTTCTGTCATCGCTAAGGAACTCCTTGTTCCTCCCTGATAATTGATGTAAGCAACAGTCGTGATGTTGTCCGACTGAAATCGGATGAATTTGGCCGAAGCCATCTGAGGCCAAGCTTGAAGCGCATTGAATATTGCTCTCAACTCCAGAATATTGATGGGAAGTAGAGACTCCGACCGAGTCCACACACCCTGAGCCTTCAGGGAATTCCAGACTGCACCCCATCCTAGTAGACTGGCGTCTGTTGTCACTATCACCCATGAAGGTCTGCAGAAGCACGTCCCTTGGGACAGATGATCTAGCGACAACCACCAAAGAAGAGAGTCTCTTGTCTCCTGATCCAGATCTATCTGAGGAGACAAATCTGCATAATCTCCATTCCACTGTCTGAGCATGCTCAGTTGTAGAGGTCTGAGATGAAAACGAGCAAACGGAATGATGTCCATTGCCGCCACCATCAATCCAATTACCTCAATGCACTGAGCCACTGATGGCCGAGGATTGGACTGAAGGGTTCAGCATGTATTCAGAATCTTTAACTTTCTGACTTCCGTCAAGAAGATTTTCATGGATACAGAATCTATTAGAGTTCCGAGGAAAGGAACCCTTGTCTGTGGAATTAGTGAACTCTTTTCTAGATTCACCTTCCCCCCATGAGTCCTTAGAAAGGACAGAACCATGTCGGTATGAGCCTTTGTCAGTTGGTAAGACGCCGCCTGGATTAGAATATCGTCCAGATAAGGCACCACTGCAATGCCCCGCTGTCTGAGAACCGCTAGCAAAGATCTTAGAACCTTCGTGAAGATCCTGGGTGCCATGGCCAACCCGAAGGGAAGAGCCACGAACTGAAAATGTTTGTCCAGGAAGGCAAACCTTAGAAACTGGTGATGATCTCTGTGGATAGGAATGTGAAGATATGCATCCTTTAAGTCCACGGTAGTCATATATTGACCCTCCTAGATCAATGGAAGAATTGTCCGAATCGTCTCCATCTTGAAGGATGGGACTCTGAGAAACTTGTTTAGACTCTTGAGATCTAAAATGGGTCTAAACGTTCCCTCTTTTTTGGGAACCACGAAAACATTGGAGTTAAACCCCTGCCCCTGTTCCTGTATTGGAACAGGACAAATTACTCCCATAGTGGAGAGGTCTTTTACACAACGTAAGAATGCCTCTCTTTTAATCTGGTTTACAGACAATCGTGAAAGAAGAAATCTTCCCCTTGGGAGGGAATTTTTCAACTCCAGTTGATACCCCTGGGACACGATTTCTAGTGTCCAGGAATCCTGAACATCTCTTATCCAAGCCTGGACAAAGAAGGAAAGTCTGCCTCCTACTAGATCCGGTCCCGGATCGGGGGCCGCCTCTTCATGCTGTCTTGGGCGCAGCCGTAGACTTCTTGGGTTGTTTACCCCTCCCTTGAAATTTCGAAAGGAACGAAAATTTTTCTGTCTACCCCTCTGTTTAGGAGTCTTATCTTGAGGGAGGAGGTGACCCTTACCTCCCGTAATGTCAGAAATTATCTCTTTCAAGTCAGGCCCAAAAAGAGTCTTCCCCTTGAAAGGGATAGCCAAAAGTTTGGATTTAGAGGACACATCCGCAGACCAAGATTTTAACCATAAGGCTCTGCGCGCCAAAATGGAAAAACCTGCATTTTTAGCCCCCAATTTGGCAATCTGAAAGGCGGCATCCGCAACAAAGGAATTAGCCAGCTTAAGGGCCTTAATTTTATCCATAATTTCCTCTAAAGAGGAAAGTCTCAGTCTTAAGAGACTCCTCTAAAGCTTCAAACCAAAAGGTGGCAGCAGTTGTGACTGGTATAATGCAGGCCGTAGGCTGTAAAAGAAATCCCTGATGAACAAATAGCTTTTTTAGAAGACCCTCCAACTTTTTATCCATAGGGTCTTTGAAAGCACAACTGTCCTCTATAGGTATAGTTGCACGCTTAGCCACGGTAGAAATAGCTCCCTCCACCTTAGGAATCGATTGCCAAGAGTCCCGAACGGTGTCAGGTATAGGGTACATTTTCTTAAAAATAGGGAAAGGCGAGAACGGGATACCCGGTCTTTCCCATTCCTTATTAATAATTTCCGAAATTCTCTTAGGAACTGGAAAAACATCAGAATAAGATGGAACTTCTAGATACTTGTCCATCTTACACAATTTCTCTGGAGGGACCACAATAGAGTCATAGTCATCCAGAGTCACCAAAACCTCCCGCAGTAACAGACGGAGGTGCTCAAGTTTAAATCTGAAGGCAATCACATCCAAATCCGTCTGGGGTAATGTACTACCTGAGTCAGACAGTTCCCCTTCAGACAAAATCTCCCTACCCCCCCCCTCAGAATCCTGGGAGGATACATCGGAGATCGCCATCAATTAATCAGAAGTCGCCTGGACCACCTGGGTCTCTTTTCTACTACGTTTGCCCTGTAACACAGGCAACTTAGATAAAACTTCTGTAAGAGTGGATGACATAACTGCAGCCATATCCTGCAGAGTAAATGAGGTAGAGGCCGATTAAGAACCTGGCGTCCCCTGTGCGGGCGTTAAAGGCTGTGACGCTTGGGGAGAATTGCGCGGCATATCCTGACTTTCATCAGTCTGAAGACCATCATTAGCTATATCCTTATTAAAGAAAATGTGTTCCTTATACTGTAAGGCCCTGTCTACACATGAGGGACAAAGTGTAACTGGGGGTTCCACAATGGCAACTAAACACATTTGACATGTCAAGATCCTCCATGTTAAAAGAATTGAAAAACTACCTTGATCGTCTCTAACAATAAGTAGAGAAACGTATGACTCATAAATGTGCACTGTAACTTTAGGAAAAAACAAACAGACCCAGCTTTAGTTAAGCGTTTGGTTTATATCCCCCTTTCAGCTATAAAAATATGTTTCAAAATTTTAAATACACAAAAAAACTTTTTCTGTCACCTCGCCGCAGCTGCGGCTCCTACCTGACCTCACTGAGCAAGAAGTCTCCGCTAATACAACGGCGTGTCTAGGGGCGTATCTTTACTTAGTCGCCGTAAGGAAAAGTTTCTCTCAGGAAGAATGTACTGCGCGCTTTAGGCGCGAAAGTTAGCCCCGCCCCTCGTGGGGGTTGAAAACAACTGAATGCCGCCATGTACCGGAGCCAGATGGAAAGTTAAGATATCTCCATCCGACTCCGGTAAAACTCCCAGCGTCAGCCTCCATACACAAGGTCCTCTAGTATTCATAGGACCTGCAAACAGTACTCACATAAACCAGTGACTAGCCCTACATCTAGGATCCTCTAACAGATGAGTCGGAAGTGTAACAACATGTTGGGATCCCCTTCTAATAAAAGACAGCCCACACATGTGCCCAGGAAAGCCGCACATAGTGTAAAAGGTGGCATGGTACAGTCGGTTCTGGGATATGTTGCAGCCCAAAAAACATAAAAACTGTACCTACCTCCATGCTGAAGAACAGCATGTAAAACTAACAGTATTACGAGGTCCACTCTTCCTCCTGAGGTCCTGTAAGGTATAAGGGTCTTAGTCAATATTCTATGACCGCAAACAGAGAAGCAGCTGCTGACCAGGAGGCGATATCCCATAAGGATGAAATCCGTGGACTCGTCATATCTTGTAAAAGAAAAATGATTTCTTACGTTGTTTAAACAAACAGCAAGCATTGATAATGGGTGGAACAAAAAGTGTCTCCTCAATGTAAAACATAGCAGTAGTGAGCACTCCTCCGGGGAGTGGGGGGGGACCAGGAAAACCTAAGTTTTTAAATAATATCTCAATCGTAATATTTTATAACAAAATAATGGAAGTAAATTGGAAAATGTCTTAAAACTGCTGCTCTTTCTGAATCATAAGAGTTTATTTTGACTTGAGTGACTAGTAAACCATGGTGATATTTTTCCACCCATGTATATGTATGTGTGTATATCTAATAAATATATTATATACACACACATTATATATATATATATACACACATATATATATATATATATATATATATATATATATACACACACACATATGTGCGTGTATATAATATATTTATTAGATATACACACATACATATACACACGTACGTACAGTAATAAATTAACATAAATAAGTGCATAGGAGTTAGCAACATCAACTAGGGTTCGGGGGAAGACAACAGCTGGACAGAAAAACAGAATTTATGTTTACCTGATAAATTACTTTCTCCAACGGTGTGTCCGGTCCACGGCGTCATCCTTACTTGTGGGATATTCTCTTCCCCAACAGGAAATGGCAAAGAGCCCAGCAAAGCTGGTCACATGATCCCTCCTAGGCTCCGCCTACCCCAGTCATTCGACCGACGTTAAGGAGGAATATTTGCATAGGAGAAACCATATGATACCGTGGTGACTGTAGTTAAAGAAAATAAATTATCAGACCTGATTAAAAAACCAGGGCGGGCCGTGGACCGGACACACCGTTGGAGAAAGTAATTTATCAGGTAAACATAAATTCTGTTTTCTCCAACATAGGTGTGTCCGGTCCACGGCGTCATCCTTACTTGTGGGAACCAATACCAAAGCTTTAGGACACGGATGAAGGGAGGGAGCAAATCAGGTCACCTAAATGGAAGGCACCACGGCTTGCAAAACCTTTCTCCCAAAAACAGCCTCAGAAGAAGCAAAAGTATCAAACTTGTAAAATTTGGTAAAAGTGTGCAGTGAAGACCAAGTCGCTGCCCTACATATCTGATCAACAGAAGCCTCGTTCTTGAAGGCCCATGTGGAAGCCACAGCCCTAGTGGAATGAGCTGTGATTCTTTCAGGAGGCTGCCGTCCGGCAGTCTCGTAAGCCAATCTGATGATGCTTTTAATCCAAAAAGAGAGAGAGGTAGAAGTTGCTTTTTGACCTCTCCTTTTACCAGAATAAACAACAAACAAGGAAGATGTTTGTCTAAAATCCTTTGTAGCATCTAAATAGAATTTTAGAGCGCGAACAACATCCAAATTGTGCAACAAACGTTCCTTCTTCGAAACTGGTTTCGGACACAAAGAAGGCACGACTATCTCCTGGTTAATGTTTTTGTTAGAAACAACTTTTGGAAGAAAACCAGGTTTAGTACGTAAAACCACCTTATCTGCATGGAACACCAGATAAGGAGGAGAACACTGCAGAGCAGATAATTCTGAAACTCTTCTGGCAGAAGAAATTGCAACCAAAAACAAAACTTTCCAAGATAATAACTTAATATCAACGGAATGTAAGGGTTCAAACGGAACCCCATGAAGAACTGAAAGAACTAAGTTGAGACTCCAAGGGGGAGTCAAAGGTTTGTAAACAGGCTTAATTCTAACCAGAGCCTGAACAAAGGCTTGAACATCTGGCACAGCTGCCAGCTTTTTGTGGAGTAACACAGACAAGGCAGAAATCTGTCCCTTCAAGGAACTTGCAGATAATCCTTTCTCCAATCCTTCTTGAAGAAAGGATAGAATCTTAGGAATCTTTACCTTGTCCCAAGGGAATCCTTTAGATTCACACCAACAGATATATTTTTTCCATATTTTGTGGTAAATTTTTCTAGTTACAGGCTTTCTGGCCTGAACAAGAGTATCAATAACAGAATCTGAGAACCCTCGTTTTGATAAGATCAAGCGTTCAATCTCCAAGCAGTCAGCTGGAGTGAGACCAGATTCGGATGTTCGAACGGACCTTGAACAAGAAGGTCTCGTCTCAAAGGTAGCTTCCATGGTGGAGCCGATGACATATTCACCAGATCTGCATACCAAGTCCTGCGTGGCCACGCAGGAGCTATCAAGATCACCGACGCCCTCTCCTGATGGATCCTGGCTACCAGCCTGGGGATGAGAGGAAACGGCGGGAATACATAAGCTAGTTTGAAGGTCCAAGGTGCTACTAGTGCATCTACTAGAGTCGCCTTGGGATCCCTGGATCTGGACCCGTAGCAAGGAACCTTGAAGTTCTGACGAGAGGCCATCAGATCCATGTCTGGAATGCCCCACAGTTGAGTAATTTGGGCAAAGATTTCCGGATGGAGTTCCCACTCCCCCGGATGTAATGTCTGACGACTCAGAAAATCCGCTTCCCAATTTTCCACTCCTGGGATGTGGATTGCAGACAGGTGGCAGGAGTGAGTCTCCGCCCATTGAATGATTTTGGTCACTTCTTCCATCGCCAGGGAACTCCTTGTTCCCCCCTGATGGTTGATGTACGCAACAGTCGTCATGTTGTCTGATTGAAACCGTATGAACTTGGCCTTTGCTAGCTGAGGCCAAGCCTTGAGAGCATTGAATATCGCTCTCAGTTCCAGAATATTTATCGGTAGAAGAGATTCTTCCCGAGACCAAAGACCCTGAGCTTTCAGGGATCCCCAGACCGCGCCCCAGCCCATCAGACTGGCGTCGGTCGTGACAATGACCCACTCTGGTCTGCGGAAGGTCATCCCTTGTGACAGGTTGTCCAGGGACAGCCACCAACGGAGTGAGTCTCTGGTCCTCTGATTTACTTGTATCTTCGGAGACAAGTCTGTATAGTCCCCATTCCACTGACTGAGCATGCACAGTTGTAATGGTCTTAGATGAATGCGCGCAAAAGGAACTATGTCCATTGCCGCTACCATCAAACCTATTACTTCCATGCACTGCGCTATGGAAGGAAGAGGAACGGAATGAAGTGTCCGACAAGAGTTTAGAAGTTTTGTTTTTCTGGCCTCTGTCAGAAAAATCCTCATTTCTAAGGAGTCTATTATTGTTCCCAAGAAGGGAACCCTTGTCGACGGAGATAGAGAACTCTTTTCCACGTTCACTTTCCATCCGTGAGATCTGAGAAAGGCCAGGACTATGTCCGTGTGAGCCTTTGCTTGAGGAAGGGACGACGCTTGAATCAGAATGTCGTCCAAGTAAGGTACTACTGCAATGCCCCTTGGTCTTAGCACCGCTAGAAGGGACCCTAGTACCTTTGTGAAAATCCTTGGAGCAGTGGCTAATCCGAAAGGAAGCGCCACGAACTGGTAATGCTTGTCCAGGAATGCGAACCTTAGGAACCGATGATGTTCCTTGTGGATAGGAATATGTAGATACGCATCCTTTAAATCCACCGTGGTCATGAATTGACCTTCCTGGATGGAAGGAAGAATTGTTCGAATGGTTTCCATTTTGAACGATGGAACCTTGAGAAACTTGTTTAAGATCTTGAGATCTAAGATTGGTCTGAACGTTCCCTCTTTTTTGGGAACTATGAACAGATTGGAGTAGAACCCCATCCCTTGTTCTCCTAATGGAACAGGATGAATCACTCCCATTTTTAACAGGTCTTCTACACAATGTAAGAATGCCTGTCTTTTTATGTGGTCTGAAGACAATTGAGACCTGTGGAACCTCCCCCTTGGGGGAAGCCCCTTGAATTCCAGAAGATAACCTTGGGAGACTATTTCTAGTGCCCAAGGATCCAGAACATCTCTTGCCCAAGCCTGAGCGAAGAGAGAGAGTCTGCCCCCCACCAGATCCGGTCCCGGATCGGGGGCCAACATTTCATGCTGTCTTGGTAGCAGTGGCAGGTTTCTTGGCCTGCTTTCCCTTGTTCCAGCCTTGCATTGGTCTCCAGGCTGGCTTGGCTTGAGAAGTATTACCCTCTTGCTTAGAGGACGTAGCACTTGGGGCTGGTCCGTTTCTACGAAAGGGACGAAAATTAGGTTTATTTTTGGCCTTGAAAGACCTATCCTGAGGAAGGGCGTGGCCCTTACCCCCAGTGATATCAGAGATAATCTCTTTCAAGTCAGGGCCAAACAGCGTTTTCCCCTTGAAAGGAATGTTAAGGAGTTTGTTCTTGGAAGACGCATCAGCTGACCAAGATTTCAACCAAAGCGCTCTGCGCGCCACAATAGCAAACCCAGAATTCTTTGCCGCTAACCTAGCCAATTGCAAAGTGGCGTCTAGGGTGAAAGAATTAGCCAATTTGAGAGCACGGATTCTGTCCATAATCTCCTCATAAGGAGGAGAATCACTATCGATCGCCTTTACTAGCTCATCGAACCAGAAACACGCGGCTGTAGTGACAAAGACAATGCATGAAATTGGTTGTAGAAGGTAACCCTGCTGAACAAACATCTTTTTAAGCAAACCTTCTAATTTTTTATCCATAGGATCTTTGAAAGCACAACTATCTTCTATGGGTATAGTGGTGCGTTTGTTTAAAGTAGAAACCGCTCCCTCGACCTTGGGGACTGTCTGCCATAAGTCCTTTCTGGGGTCGACCATAGGAAACAATTTTTTAAATATGGGGGGAGGGACGAAAGGTATACCGGGCCTTTCCCATTCTTTATTTACAATGTCCGCCACCCGCTTGGGTATAGGAAAAGCTTCTGGGAGCCCCGGGACCTCTAGGAACTTGTCCATTTTACATAGTTTCTCTGGGATGATCAAATTCTCACAATCATCCAGAGTGGATAATACCTCCTTAAGCAGAGCGCGGAGATGTTCCAACTTAAATTTAAATGTAATCACATCGGGTTCAGCTTGTTGAGAAATTTTCCCTGAATCTGAAATTTCTCCCTCAGACAAAACCTCCCTGGCCCCCTCAGACTGGTGTAGGGGCATTTCAGAACCATTATCATCAGCGTCCTCATGCTCTTCAGTATCTAAAACAGAGCAGTCACGCTTACGCTGATAAGTGGGCATTTTGGCTAAAATGTTTTTGATAGAATTATCCATTACAGCCGTTAATTGTTGCATAGTAAGGAGTATTGGCGCGCTAGATGTACTAGGGGCCTCCTGAGTGGGCAAGACTCGTGTAGACGAAGGAGGGAATGATGCAGTACCATGCTTACTCCCCTCACTTGAGGAATCATCTTGGGCATCATTTTCAGTGTCACATAAATCACATTTATTTAAATGAGAAGGAACCCTGGCTTCCCCACATTCAGAACACAGTCTATCTGGTAGTTCAGACATGTTAAACAGGCATAAACTTGATAACAAAGTACAAAAAACGTTTTAAAATAAAACCGTTACTGTCACTTTAAATTTTAAACTGAACACACTTTATTACTGCAATTGCGAAAAAGTATGAAGGAATTGTTCAAAATTCACCAAAATTTCACCACAGTGTCTTAAAGCCTTAAAAGTATTGCACACCAAATTTGGAAGCTTTAACCCTTAAAATAACGGAACCGGAGCCGTTTTTAACTTTAACCCCTTTACAGTCCCTGGTATCTGCTTTGCTGAGACCCAACCAAGCCCAAAGGGGAATACGATACCAAATGACGCCTTCAGAAAGTCTTTTCTATGTATCAGAGCTCCTCACACATGCGACTGCATGTCATGCCTCTCAAAAACAAGTGCGCAATACCGGCGCGAAAATGAGGCTCTGCCTATGATTAGGGAAAGCCCCTAAAGAATAAGGTGTCTAAAACAGTGCCTGCCGATATTATTTTACCAAAATACCCAGATTAAATGATTCCTCAAGGCTAAATATGTGTAATATATGAATCGATTTAGCCCAGAAAATGTCTACAGTCTTAATAAGCCCTTATGAAGCCCTTATTTACTGTCTGAATAAAAATGGCTTACCGGATCCCATAGGGAAAATGACAGCTTCCAGCATTACATCGTCTTGTTAGAATGTGTCATACCTCAAGCAGCAAAAGACTGCTCACTGTTCCCCCAACTGAAGTTAATTCCTCTCAACAGTCCTGTGTGGAACAGCCATGGATTTTAGTAACGGTTGCTAAAATCATTTTCCTCTTACAAACAGAAATCTTCATCTCTTTTCTGTTTCAGAGTAAATAGTACATACCAGCACTATTTTAAAATAACAAACTCTTGATTGAATAATAAAAACTACAGTTAAACACTAAAAAACTCTAAGCCATCTCCGTGGAGATGTTGCCTGTACAACGGCAAAGAGAATGACTGGGGTAGGCGGAGCCTAGGAGGGATCATGTGACCAGCTTTGCTGGGCTCTTTGCCATTTCCTGTTGGGGAAGAAAATATCCCACAAGTAAGGATGACGCCGTGGACCGGACACACCTATGTTGGAGAAAAGGAAGTTGTTGAACTGAGAGAATGCAGAGTGTTGACATTAATGTGAGGTCATAGCAGACCTGGAAACATTGTTTTATAATTATCTCTCATCTATCTGTCTCCACTCCGTCCTCTCTTCAATCTCTGTTTTTACTCCCTCCCTAATCTCTCAGGCTATATCTTCTCTTTACACTCTCTCATAGCTCTTCACTCTTTTTTGATGCTATCTTTTTCTCCACTCTCACTTTTCCTCTCCAATCTCTCTCTGCCCCGG